>NC_057809.1:104904177-104904939 GCF_018294505.1 Triticum aestivum
CAACCCTCTCACTCGGGGGCTTAGCTGCAGTCCAAGCACTCGCCTAAGTTATAAAAATCCTACCGAGTGAAGAGCAACCCTCTCACTCGGAGGCTTAGCTGCAGCCATGTGCTCGCCTAAGTTATAAAAATCCTACCGAGTGAAGAGCAACCCTCTCACTCGGGGGCTTAGCTGCAGCCATGTGCTCGCCTAAGTTATAAAAATCCTACCGAGTGAAGAGCAACCCTCTCACTCGGAGGCTTAGCTGCAGCCCTGTGCTCGCCTAAGGTATAAAAACCCTGCCGAGTGGAGAGAAACCCTCTCACTCGGGGGGCTTAGCTGCAGCCCAGTGCTCGCCTAAGTGGACTAAAGAATAAGTCGATTGCAGTACAGGCACCTTGCTTTGAACCTGCAAAAGACATTCCGAGCCGAAGGCAATCATATTCAAGCGCCAAATTCAAGTTTGAATCGATATCTAAAGGAACCGAAAGTGCTCAGGCGTCAAGCCCGTTAAGGTTTGTCGGTTACAATTCCACTCGGCATACCGAGGCAAATTCAAAGCGTCGAGCCAGAAGAAGTTTTTTACCCCTCCTGTGGAGGGCTGGAAGGTGCAACAAATTCATCAAGGTCAATTCCGTCGGCGATCCGAGTGGCAGCTGCAAGGAAAGTCTCCATAAAGGACCTGAAGTCGTGCTTCTTGGTATTGGCCACCCGAAGGGCCGCCAGCTTCTCCTCTCGTGCATCTTTGCAGTGGACTCGGGCCAGACACAGAGCGACATCTGC
>NC_057809.1:104904949-104918397 GCF_018294505.1 Triticum aestivum
CTCGCCTAAGTTATAAAAATCCTACCGAGTGAAGAGCAACCCTCTCACTCGGGGGCTTAGCTGCAGTCCAAGCACTCGCCTAAGTTATAAAAATCCTACCGAGTGAAGAGCAACCCTCTCACTCGGAGGCTTAGCTGCAGCCATGTGCTCGCCTAAGTTATAAAAATCCTACCGAGTGAAGAGCAACCCTCTCACTCGGAGGCTTAGCTGCAGCCCTGTGCTCGCCTAAGGTATAAAAACCCTGCCGAGTGGAGAGCAACCCTCTCACTCGGGGGGCTTAGCTGCAGCCCAGTGCTCGCCTAAGTGGACTAAAGAATAAGTCGATTGCAGTACAGGCACCTTGCTTTGAACCTGCAAAAGACATTCCGAGCCGAAGGCAATCATATTCAAGCGCCAAATTCAAGTTTGAATCGATATATAAAGGAACCGAAAGTGCTCAGGCGTCAAGCCCGTTAAGGTTTGTCGGTTACAATTCCACTCGGCATACCGAGGCAAATTTAAAGCGTCGAGCCAGAAGAAGTTTTTTACCCCTCCTGTGGAGGGCTGGAAGGTGCAATAAATTCATCAAGGTCAATTCCGTCGGCGATCCGAGTGGCAGCTGCAAGGAAAGTCTCCATAAAGGACCTGAAGTCGTGCTTCTTGGTATTGGCCACCCGAAGGGCCGCCAGCTTCTCCTCTCGTGCATCTTTGCAGTGGACTCGGGCCAGACACAGAGCGACATCTGCACCACACCGAGCCGAGGACTTCTTCCACTCCTGCACTCGACCAGGGATCGTGTTCAAGCGGGCCATCAGTGACTCAAGGTCATTCTGAAGTGTCTCCTCAGGCCAGAGCGTCGAGTCGATGCGCGATGTGGCGGCCTTCAGCCTTGCGAGATAGTCCACGACAGCTGCAACACGAGACTCCAGTCGGAAAACATCCATGGCAATTTCGTCGTTCACCGGAGAATTGACGGGGTCAAGGTTTGGCTCCAGTCGGCTGGTTTCTTCTTCAAAGTTTTGACAAAATTCTGCAAGGGTGGTCACTAAGTCAAGGAGATAGTCGAATGGAAAAAGCCACAATTGGAAATATTTGCCAAACATGGAGGTTTACCTTCAAGCATAAGGAACAACTTCTTGGCAAGGCCACTTAGGAAGGCCTCCAGTTCAGTTTTCTTCTCAGTCAATTTGCTGACTTGATCGGTCAGGGCAGCTTTGTCAGTTCTTAGTCGACTGACCTCCTTGTTGGCAATCCCAAGAGCAGTTTTCAGATTGGTATTGTCTTGTTCGAGCTTGGTGACTGAAGCTAACTTCTCGTCAGCAAGCTTGATCTTCTCAGCTAGCTCAAGGTCTTTCTTCTGCTGGGCCTCCCTTACCTTACCTGCAAGTTACAGCAAGATCAGATGCTGAAACAAACAAGGGGAAAAGCAGTCGTCAGGGTCTCACCAAACATACCTTCGGTCTCCTCCTTTGCCTTTGTCAGCTTCTCCTGAACCAGCTTCAAGCTCAGCTCGACTTGAGTATGTTTCTGTTCCAGCTCTGAGTAGCGAGCCACAAGATCACAAGAGTTCTGCGAAGAACCAATCGACTAAATGTCAAATGTAATTCACTTCCGAGTGAAAAAGGGAAAAACACACGTTTCTAAGACTACAGCCGAATACAAGCATTCGACCGTAGTCTCGGGGACTACACCCAGTGGGTGCACTCAGCGTGCCCCCACTAATCCTGTTGAAGACAAAGTCGACCAGTCGACCTCAAAAAAAAAGTGTGCGAGATGCATTCTCTAAGACTGTGATCAACTGCAAGCAGCCGACCACAGTCTCGGGGACTACAACCAGTGGGTGCACTCAGCGTGCCCCCACTTGTTTGTGAAATCCAGTCGACCAGTCGACTGACAGAAAGATTGACATTATAAAGCCTAAGGCCGACTGCCAGCAGTCGACCTTAGCCTTGGGGACTACACCCAGTGGGTGCACTCAGCGTGCCCCCACCGGTTTGTGAAATCCAGTCGACCAGTCGACTGACAGAAACATTGACATCATAAAGCCTAAGGCCGACTGCCAGCAGTCGACCTTAGCCTTGGGGACTACACCCAGCGGGTGCACTCAGCGTGCCCCCGCTAACACGGAGTTTACTCGACACACCCAGTGGGTGACTGCTATAAATTCCGGAAAAGAAAAGTTTTTGGTAGCATATCCAACAGAACAAACAACGGTCGACTGACCTGGACGTTGCTTTGGAGGGCAGAGCTGGCGTCATAAGCTGCCTGGCTCGCGTCCCGGATGGTCTTCAGCCGCTCCATCATGAGTCCTGCCTGGCGTATTGCTTCCTTCGCTGCACCAGCTTGGTCCTCTGGGACGTGGTGAGTCGCGAAGAGGGAGGGCTGCTGAGCACTCGTCAGTGGATTTGCGAAGGACACCGTGTGTCGAGTGGTGTTCTCTTCCTCCACGGTCAGAGTCTCAGGCGCCGTCGCATCCTGAGGCACCTTACTGGCGGGCGTTTTCCGACTCTTCCTGCGTGCCAGTGGTTCTTCATCCTCGTCGTCGTCAGGAAGATTGATAACAGTATTGGGCGGAGCTGCGGAGAAGGATCAGGATCAGAGGTCGCGAGTCAGTCGACTAAGAACGGTGTTAAGAATACAGTACCTGGGTTCGAAGTTGCCGCATCCTCCATCTCGTGGTCATCGGCCCGGGCCGAGGTCTCAGAAGTAGCAGCACTGCAACTCCAAAGGATCAGTCGACTAACTTCGACGTCGACCGGAAATAAAGTTCACACAGAATAAGAAAATATGAGCAGCACGGTTACCCTGATATGGTAGGGATGGACACCTTCATCTTCGGCAAGAGTTTGATCGGCTTCGACGAGGCCGCCCTGGGCAGCTTCGGCGCCTTTTCAGTCGGTGCTGGAGAGGTGGTCCTAGGGCGCTTGGTCGACTGCGTCGCAACCCCCTTGCCACGTTCAGTCGAAGGGTCGTGGACGAGCTTCGACCGCCTTTCCGAGCGCGGTGGCACGACCTCCTCCTCCTCCTCTTCCTCGTCCTCGACGTCGTCTTCATCACCGACATCATCATCATCGTCGTCGTCGTCCCCTGCAACGTCCGAGTCCCATTCCTCCTTGTCCTGGCTCTCGCCCCCACTCGCCTCGCCCTCCTCAGTCGGAGTTTGTGCCCCATTGGGCATCGAGTACAGCTCGGTGAGGGCCTAGCAGATATCAAGACAATGATCAGTCGACCAGTCGGCAGAGTAAACAGAGATGAATGCGACAAGAATGTAGTGGAGAGCAGGGCAAGTGTACCTTATTTGGATCACTGTTGTGGTCGAGTGGAGGAATCCTTCTGGCTCCGCGTGGGTTGTCCTTGTTTCCGGTGACGGCTACCATCCATCTTTCCAGAGTGACATCGTCGACTGCTTCTGGATGGACTCTAGTCTCGTCTTCGGTCCCACAGTACAACCACATGCAGTGGCTCCAGAACTGGAGAGGCTGGATGCGACGCCTGAGGAAAACCTCCAGGAGGTCCATGCCCGTCACTCCCTCCCGAACCAACTGCACCACGCGCTCCATCAACATCTTCACGTCAGCTTTCTCCTCCGGAATCAGCTTCAGAGGGGAAGGCTTGTTCACTCGGTCCATGGTAAACGGAGGGAGTCTACTCGACTGCCCTGGCGTCGACTGGACCTGGCAGTAGAACCAAGTCGACTGCCAACCTCTGACGGACTCGGGAAAGGTCATGGGCGGGAAGGTGCTCTTATTCCTCACCTGGATCCCCAGGCCCCCACACATTTGGACGACTCGGGTTTTCTCATCACCTGGGCTCGCCTTCTTCACGGTCTGAGAGCGACACGTGAAGATATGTTTGAACAAACCCCAGTGCGGTCGACAGCCCAAGAAACCCTCACACATGGACACGAATGCAGCAAGATAGGCAATGGAGTTTGGGGTAAAGTGGTGAAGCTGCGCTCCAAAGAAATTCAAGAAGCCACGGAAGAAAATACTTGGCGGCAAGGAAAACCCACGATCAACATGAGTGGCCAGAAGCACACACTCACCCTCTTCTGGCTGTGGCTGCCACTCCTCCCCCGGCAACCTCGCAGCTCCGTGAGGGATCAAGCCCTCGTTGGCCATGTCGAGGAGGTCCTTCTCCGTGATGGTCGACTGGATCCAGTCTCCTTGGACCCAGCCTTTCGGCAGGCGGGATCTGGACGAGGACCCTCCACGGCTGGTGGATCTCCCCTTCGCCTTCTCCGATGCCGACGCCTTCTTTGCACGCTCCAGCGCTGCCGTCTTCTCCTTGGCCATGGTCGCCGGTGAGATGCGCGAAGGGAAGTGGTGCGGGGGCGAGAGCGAGCACGCTGAGCAGGGAGGAAGGAAGCAGAGAGAGAGAGGGAGAATGCTGAGGCGCAGCACAGAAATCCTCGCCGGGCGCATTTATAAGGTCCCTTCCGAGTGGCTGACATGTGGGCCCGGTCGATCTAATCACATCTGGGAGCAGTTATGGAGACTGGATACGTGGCGAAAAAGGCGGCGCGGAGATCGAGGCGTCTATGCCCCGTCCCATCCGAACGCCGCGGTCTGCCCCGCTTCGCGCGCGCCCCCAAATTTCGCATCCCGCGGAATCTGCGAGCAACAAATCAGTCTGTCAGACGCGGTGTTTCCGGCGATCCGTTGCTCGGAGATCGTCGAAGCCCGCAAGATCACTCGACGCAAAAATAGAATGGATCGAGTCGACTGAAGGCAAATTGCTCCCTGTCAACGAAGAGATTATTTGGTCCAGAACAGTGCACAACTAGAGCGCAAAGGTTAATCGGAAACGACATCAACTCCTTCTTCACTCGAAGCCTCAATCCATTCGGGGGCTAATGATGGGGTTATGTACCTAGGATAGGGTCATGGACCTGATCCAAGTAACTTACCCCAAGACATCCTTAGAAGAGGTCGCCTTCCAGTCGACCAATGAGGACTCACTCGACTGGTCTGAAGGACTCGACCACGAAGACTCACTCGACCACCAGGAGGTCAAGAGGCACTCTGCACTGCAACGGCCTGTAATCAAGTAGACTTTATGATAGTAAAGGCCTTTATGTGGGGCGTTACCAGTAACGCCCCAGACTTAACTCACCTTAAACCCGCTCCTGCGTGGGCTGGCTAGGGTCCTGGCGCACTCTATATAAGCCACCCTCCTCCACAGGCAGAGGGGTTCGGCACCTTGTAATTCATACATTCATAATCCACTCGACCGCCTCCGGGCTCCGAGACGTAGGGCTGTTACTTCTTCCGAGAAGGGCCTGAACTCGTACATCCTTTGTGCTTACAACCTCTCCATAGCTAGGACCTTGCCTCTCCATACCTACCTCCCACTCTACTGTCAGGCTTAGAACCACGACATCCCACTTATTATTAACCTCTATTGCAAGCATCTGCAACTACAACAAAAGTATTAAGGTAAACCTAACCATAGCATGAAACATATGGATCCAAATCAGCCCCTTACGAAGCAACGCATAAACTAGGGTTTAAGCTTCTGTCACTCTAGCAACCCATCATCTACTTATTACTTCCCAATGCCTTCCTCTAGGCCCAAATAATGGTGAAGTGTTATGTAGTCGACGTTCACATAACACCACTAGAGGCTAGACAACATACATCTTATCAAAATATCAAACGAATACCAAATTCACATGACTACTCATAGCAAGACTTCTCCCTTGTCCTCAGGAACGAATGTAATTACTCACAAAGCATATTCATGTTCATAATCAGAGGGGTAATAATATGCATATAGGATCTGAACAAATGATCTTCCACCAATTAAACCAACTAGCATCAACTACAAGGAGTAATCAACACTACTAGCAACCTACTAGCACCAATCCCGGACTTTGAGACAAGAATTGGATACAAGAGATGAACTAGGGTTTGGAGATGAGATGGTGCTGGTGAAGATATTGATGGAGATTTCCCTCTCCCGATGAGAGGAGCGTTGGTGATGACGATGGTGATGATTTCCCCTTCCGGGAGGGAAGTTTCCCCGGCAGAACAGCTCTGCCGGAGCTCTAGATTGGATCCGCCAAGGTTCCGCCTCGTGGCGGCGGAGTCTCATCCTGAAAAATTCCTCCTTATTTTTTTCTCATCGAAAGACCTCATATAGGAGAAGATGAGCATCGGAGAGCCACCAGGGGGCCCACGAGGTAGGGGGCGCGCCCTAGGGGGGGCGCCGCCCACCCTTGTGAGAAGCGTGTGGGCCCCCTGGCCTTCATCTTTGGCGTGGATTTTTTTTATTTCTTTTAAGACGTTCCGTGGAGTTTCAGGACTTTTGGAGTTACGCAGAATAGGTCTCTAATATTTGCTCCTTTTTCCAGACCAGAATTCCAGCTGCCGGCATTCTCCCTCCTTATGTAAACCTTGTAAAATAAGAGAGAATAGCCATAAGTATTGTGACATAAAGTGAAATAACAGTCCATAATGCGATAAATATCGATATAAAAGCATGATGCAGAATGGACGTATCAGAAAACCTTAAAAAATAAATGCAAATGTAACAATACATGTCTATCGTATCATCAAGTTTACATCAAATTCAGATTACACATTAAATATTATATTAAAAACACAAAAACAACTTGCGACTAGTAGCTCTGAAAAACAAACAAAATGTTGAAGAGGTTGCAACCATAGAAAATGCTTTCCTTGTTTAGATAAAAGAAATTGTTTGAGTTATTTTGATGACATGTTAGATAATTTCACAACTAGACAATTGTATGTGCTTTGTAATGGGGGTGTAAATATTCTAGTGGGTTAGCACTCAAGTGTGTGTCCATCATTTATACGTTAGCTTAGTGTGTTAATATTTTAATGAGTTTATGTATGCAATTGCCATGATTACATGGAATTTCATTATTAATGTGGCTAATGTGATTGTACCAAATATTTGGTAATTACTTATTGGATCATCAAAGGAAAAAAGATTTAATTTTGTTGGTCAATAACAAGTGGGACAATTGAGGCGGTTTTTAGGAAAAGTAGTGTAAACAAACACAGATGAGAGGGAAAAAATTGGGAGAAGGAAGGGAAAAAACATACATAGAAGTTGGACGAAGGAAAGAGTGAAATGGAAACTTTGCATTCTTAAAAGTAGTATGTCAAGAAGTATCTAAAAGCTAAGCATTGTTTTAACAATAGCGCTTATTACCACAAAACTTCCGGTGTACATCCTGGAATGTAGGAAGGCAGAGAAACATGGTGTGGTCCCTCCCATTCACAAAAACTAAAGTTCTTGGACATATGTCTAGTGAAGTGAGCAGAAGTTCATCTATGTTGAGAAATAAATTGCTTCTTTGAGACAAGAGCTTGAAATGTTGCAGCAAAACAACAAGCGGGATCATCTCTTGTTCAGCAAAAGATGAAAAAAACTTGATGAGTTGTTATATAGGGAGAAGATGATGCGACTTCAGAGGGGTCGGCTTACTTGGTTGAAAGAAGGTGATCTCAACACAATATTCTCACAAGAGGGTGATGTGGCGATCCATGAAAAATCACATTTGCCATATCCAACAGTCTGATGGATTTTTGTGTGATACTCGAACCGAGATTGAACGCATGGCTGTATTATACCAAGAAGTGTATACAAAGGACACAACCTTCTCTGTTGAAGCAGTGTTGGCACTGCATTAAAATTTCTGAGGATATGAACATGAAAATTAGTGCCACATTATCGGATGAGGAGATTTCTGATGCACTATTCCAAATAGGACCGCAGAATGTCCTGACCCAAATGACTTCCCCTCTTGGTTCTACCAAAGGAATTTGGTGTGTCTCATACATGAAATTATTTCCGCAGTCCATTTATTCTTTCGTCGGGACACGTGCCTCATGGCATGAATGACATGACAATTGCGTTGATTTCGAAAACACCTCACCCGATGACCATAAAGGATTTCTGGCCTATCTCCTTATGCAATGTGGTATACAAAATTTTATCGAAGTGTATGGTTAACTGCCTTCATCCTCTCCTCATGGACTTGATCTCGGAGAATCATAGCGCATTTATCCTTGGATGTATTATCTCCTATTATTTCTTTAGACTATATTCATCATATCCAGTCTAGAGGAAGTGGGGAGATTTATTCCATGCTTATATAGTAGATTTGTCGAAGGCTTACGATCAAGCTGACTGGGATTTTCTGCAACATGCATTGGACAAATGCAGGTTTTCTTCTCAGTGGATTGCTAGAGTTATGTGTGCGCTCTTCTAAGTACTCGTCAAAATTCAATAGGAAGCTGCTTGATCAATTTACCCCCTACTCGCGGACTGCGCCAAGGTGTCCTATTATCTCCTCTTTTATTGATCTTTGTTGCTGATGTGCTAGCTGCCTTATTGCATAATTCTACACAAGTTAGTAGATTGGGGTCAATAAAAATATGTCAGAGTGTTAACTATGTCACACTTATTATTTGCGAATGGTTCCCTATTATTCTTTGTGTTGCACCTGACAAACGATAATTTTTAAGAATGTTTTAAACACTTATGCTTTTGCCACAGGACAACTTATTAACCCATCAAAGTGCTCCATGACATGCTCACAACTACCCTTCTATAGTCTGAAAGAGGTGAAAATGTTTTGGGTGTTACCCATGACGTGTTTGAGCAAAAGTATCTTTGCCTCTCTTTCGCCAAAGGTAAAACACACAAAGGTATATTTCAAACTTAGCAAGCAAGACTCAATAAAAGGCTCGTTAGATTGGAGTGAGTAATATATATCTTTAGCAAGTAAATAGATCCTTATTAAGTCGGTGGCTTAGGCCATGCCCACTTATGTCATGAGTGTTTCCAAATTACCCATGTGTTTTGTGACGACCTAACCAAGATGATGAGGCAATATTGGTGGTGAGTGACGAATGAGAAGAGGAAAATGGCATCGGCCGCCTAGGATATATAATGAATTTTCCCAAGTCTAAGGAGAAATTGGTTTTAGAGATACGCGTGCATTTAATCAAGCTTTGCTGACCAAGCAAGCATGGAGGTTAGTGGGATCACCAAAGTCTTCGTGTGCCAGGATGCTTCGAGCTAAATTACTTCACTGGAATTTTACTTGACTTGTATTTTCGAGTAATTCCTTGGCCATTTGGAGAAGTATTGCTTATGGCATGGAGCTGGTTAAAAAGGGATGCTATGAAGAGTTGGAAATGGCAATAAGATCCGAACGTTGCGCGATCCATGGATTCCTCGCGGTTTACCCTTTCACCTGACAACTCCTAAATGTCAGTGCCAATTGAACAAAGTATCGAATTTTTTAGAACGGAATGGTGCTTAGAAAGTGCATGTACTTCAACAATATTTAAAACTATTCACATGGAGGCTATCTTGAAAATTGGTACATTGCCACTGCAACAGGAGGACCTTTATCTCGTGGCCCATGGAGTAATCGGTATCTTTTTGGGTGAAAATTGCATATCACTTAGCAATGGGTGTCCATGAGGAGGTTCACTCCCTTGTGGTGATCGCCCCATGTGAAATTTATCTGGAATGACCAATTTTCCATTCAAATTATTGCTCCATCTATTCCAGTTTAGAGGGCTCAAATCTGAAATATCATCAATCAAGGTAGATTATGAGTGGATGGAACAAGTTTTGTGGATACAAAATTGCCCAATGAAATATTCCGTACTTATTCAACTCCCGAAACAATAAGTGTGGCACCTGATGAAGCTATGTACCTAGGGTAGGGTCATAGGCCTGACCTAAACGCCCTCCCCAAGGACGTCACCCTAAAGCCGGAAGCATTCGAAGGGTACCATCATCCACTCGACCGGAGAAATTCCACTCGGAAGAATCAGCGTCACTCGACCGTCATAGAAATTACTCGACAAATAGAAGATCTAAAGTCACTCTACACAGCAACGGTCCGGCGTTTACTCCTAGACTTAATTATCATTTATAGCACTTTAATACAGACGTTACCTGTAATGCTCCTTCTTTATGCACATTGAACCCCTTGTAACGTGGGCTGGCTGGGGTCCTGGCGCACTCTATATAAGCCACCCCCTCCTCTGGGACAAGGGTTCGCATCTTTTGTAAACTCACACACACATACAATCCAGTCGAATGCCTCAGGGCACCGAGACGTAGGGCTGTTACTTCCTCCGAGAAGGGTCTGATGTAACACCCTCGATGCGACTATATCTCCCACGTGTCGAGGCACGACTTAGAGGCATAATCGCATTGAAGGCATATGTCGCAAGTTAGGCAATCTTCACAACATCCCATGTAATATAAATAATAAAGGGGAGATAACATAGTTGGCTTACACTCGCCACGTCAATCAAGTACATAAATAACATTACATCATCCAAACACTCATGGCCCGACTACGGCGCCAAAATAAAAGAGAACCCAACATGCGACAACGGTCCCGTTCACCCCCAACTGGGCACCACTACTGATCATCGGGAAAAGAAACATAGTAACGTTCAGAGTCTTCGTCGAACTCCCACTTGAGCTCATCCGCGTCTCCTGGAGCAGAATCATCAGGCCCTGCATCTGGTGTAATAGTAATCTGTGAGCCACAGGGACTCAGCAATCTCGCACCCTCGCGATCAAGACTATTTAAGCTTAAAGGTATGGCAAGGTGAAATATAAGTGGAGCTGCAGCAAGCGACTAGAAAATATGGTGGCTAACTTATTCGCAAAAGAGAGCGAGAAGAGGAGGCAAAGCGCGTGCGAGAAACTAGAGAGCAACCTGCGCAAACATTACTCCAACACCGTGTCCACTTCCCGGACTCCGCCGAGAAGAGGCCATCACGGTAACACACTCAGTTGATTCATTTTAATTAAGTTAAGGTTCAAGTTATCTACGACCGAACATTAACAAATTCCCATCTTCCCATAACCGCGGGCACGGCTTTCGAAAGTTTAAATCCCTGCAGGGGAGTCCCAACTTAGCCCATGACAAGCTCTCACGGTCGACGAAGGAATAGACCTCCTCCCAAGACGTACCGATCAGACTCGGTATCTCGGTTCTTCAAGACACTTCGACAGGTTAAAACAAGACCAGCAACACCGCCCGAATGTGCCGACAAATCCCGATAGGAGCTGCACATATCTCGTTCTCAGGGCACACTCAGATGAGCAAGACGTCGGGTAGGCCAGCCCAGAGTTGCCCCCGGTAGCCCCGGACATCGCTCGGTTGGACCAACACTCAGAGGAGCACTGACCCGGGGGTTAAAATAAAGATGACCCTTGAGTCTGCAGAACCCAAGGGAAAGAAAAGGCTAGGTGGCAAATGGTAAAACCAAGGTTGGGCATTGCTGGAAAAGCTTTAATCAAGGCGAACTATCAAGGGGTTCCCATTATAACCCAACCGCGTAAGGAACGCAAAATTCGGGAACATAACACCGATATGACGGAAACTAGGGCGGCAAGAGTGGAACAAAACACTAGGCGAGAGGCCGAGCCTTCCACCCTTTACCAAGTATATAGATGCATTAAGATAACAAGATAGTATAATGATATCCCAACAAGTAAATAAATGTTCCAACGAGGAACGGCCTCCAATCTTCAGCTGCAACTAGCAACGCTATAAGAGGGGCTGAGCAAAGCGGTAACATAGCCAATCAACGGTTTGCTAGGACATGGTGGGTTAGAGGTTTGACATGGAAATTTGGGAGGCTTTAAAGCAAGTGGTAGGCATCGTAGCATTGGCATAGCAAAAGAGCGAGCAGACTAGCATAGCAAAGATAGTAGTGATTTCGAGGGTATGATCATCTTGCCTGCACAGTTGTCAGAGTTGACTGGATCCTCGAAAGCAAACTCAACGGGCTCCTCGTAAGCGAACTTGACTCCCGGCTCTACCCAAACAAGACAAACAAGCAACAAGGATACAATCAACCATGTGCAAGGACCAAACAAGATGATGCAAAGATGATATGCTATGCGGGATGCGATGCGGGATGCCAAATGCAAGATATGACAGGAAATGCATGAACCTGTCCTCAACTTGGAAATCCAAGAGTGCCACTGGAAAGATGAGATGAAATCGCTTGAAAACGATATAAAGAACGCCGGAATCGGAGTTACGGTTTGGAAATGGCAAGCGATTCAAAAATGACACCGGTCTGCGATTTACAACAAGTAGCCATCTAAATGCAATGAGATGAACATGCTACAGCACCCAAACATGACAACAAAATACATGGCAGGGATGCATTCAAGATGCTTAACAAAAGTCTAGCACTGAGCTACGGCCAATTCATCCATTAACAGGTTCAAACAAGCATGGCAAAAATGCATATGGTAAACAGATCTCAGACTTAGTGAAATTAACACTTGTCTGGAATTTCAGATCAGGTAGCCCACTTCGGAGCAACAAAAGTACATGCTACAGGATCTGAACATGGCAAAGTAAAGCATGGCATGGAGCTACTCAAAGAGCTTAACAAAAGTCCCTTAGTGACCTTGAGCCAAAAGGGATCAGAAAATACAATTGCAAGCATGTGAACATAGCAAAAACATAATCAGTTCATAGACTTAGTGAAAAACTGACACATGTTGAAATATAACTCAAGTAGGCATGTTTACGAGCTCGATGCACTCACTACGGTGCAAGTCATGGAAAGACAAGCATACACCCATCAAGAAGGCACATAATGCAAGCTAGACATGACAAGAACAATAGCATAGCATGCACGGAACAACTACAACATCACCGGCAAAATTGCAAACAAGTTGACAATCTGCCCAGATTCACAAAGTAGCAAAAGTAGAGCTCGATTGACTCAAGCTAGGGTTCTCCATAATTGCAAACAAAGACATGGATGGATAGAGCACTATAAGATTAACAAAACGTCCTTACTAATCATCCTCAAAAGAGGCACGGATCACTAGGAAACAACATGAACATATGGCATCATGAGCTAAACAGATCAATGACTTAGTGGAATTGCTAAGTCCCTGAAAACAGAATTACTAAGTGCACCACTTTGCAAGCTTGCACTAGTCACCACACATATGAAAAAAATACATGGGTTGCACCTCTGGAAAGATGACAAAACCCTTAACAAAACACATGTAGAGCATCAGGGCATATCATGCACACATTAATCATGGCAAAAATGACAAAAACCTAAATGGAGGAGCAGATCTGACAATTAACTCAAGTAGCCATCTTCTAACAGCATTTCGGGAATCAAGATGAGCTCAAATGAAAATGATGCAATGGAATGAAATGATGTACTCTCTCAGATGAACATTTTGATATGCTATATGCATGAATCGGAGCTACGGATGCAAAGTTACGGGGACTTAGTGAAAAAAAACACCTCCGAGATCTAGGGTTTGACCCGGCGCAGAAATCGAGGCAGGGCCGGCGAGGCACTGTTCCCCGGCGGCGGATCCGGCGGAGGGCGGCGAGGTGGAGCGGAGGCGGTGGCCGGGACGGCGAGCGGCGCCGGGGGACGACGGCGGACGCGGGAGGAGAG